>NC_091117.1:60342500-60362500 GCF_040183065.1 Periplaneta americana | reverse complement strand
ATTATTATTATTATTATTATTATTATTATTATTATTATTAAGTTTGTTTATACACGCTTTAACACCTGAGGTCATATAGCGTGTTTAGAATCTGTGGGTATATCAACAGGCTATGATTATTATTATTATTATTATTAAGTTTGTTTATACACTTTAACACCTGAGGTCATATAGCGTGTTTAGAATCTGTGGTATATCAACAAGCTGTGATTATTATTATTATTATTATTATTATTATTATTATTATTATTATTATTATTATTATGAAGTTTGTTTATACATGCTTTAACACCTGTGGTCATATAGCGTGTTTAGAATCTGTGGTATATCAACAAGCTGTGATTATTATTATAATCATTATTATTATTATTATTATTATTATTATTATTATTATTATTATTATTATTATTATGAAGTTTGTTTATACACGCTTTAACACCTGTGGTCATATAGCGTGTTTAGAATCTGTGGTATATCAACAGGCTGTGATTATTATTATTATTATTATTATTATTATTATTATTATTATTATTATCAAGTTTGTTTATACACGCTTTAACACCTGAGGTCATATAGCGTGTTTAGAATCTGTGGTATATCAACAAGCTGTGATTATTATTATTATTATTATTATTATTATTATTATTATTATTATTATTATTATTATTATGAAGTTTGTTTATACACGCTTTAACACCTGTGGTCATATAGCGTGTTTAGAATCTGTGAGTAGACCTATATCAACAGGCTGTGATTATTATTATTATTATTATTATTATTATTATTATTATTAAGTTTGTTTATACACGCTTTAACACCTGAGGTCATATAGCGTGTTTAGAATCTGTGGTATATCAACAAGCTGTGATTATTATTAGTATTATTATTATTATTATTATTATTATTATTATTATTATTATTATTATTATTATTATTAAGTTTGTTTATACACGCTTTAACACCTGAGGTCATATAGCGTGTTTAGAATCTGTGGGTATATCAACAGGCTATGATTATTATTATTATTATTATTATTATTATTATTATTATTATTATTATTATTATTATTATTATTATTAACGTAGGAAAACGGAAGAACCCAGAGATAAAACCCAACTGCAGCCTTGTTCGCCGTAGTTGTCGATACTGATCTTACTATTAAAAATTCCATTCCATGTCCGGCTAATGGTCTAGACCACGTAGTCATTGCCGACACCTTCGATTTACTGCAATTTAAACCAAGTTTTCCAATCTGGAACCCCGAGCTTTCAAATGTTTTAATGCTATAAATTTTACACTTCGTTTGAGAACTTCCCTGAAACAAAGAATGTCGGATGTGATGAGTGACGACTCTAACGTAGTTTCAGAAGATTATTTCGGCTTTCTCTGCCACGGGCATATTAATCAAAGCGCGCGCTGAGCCTCCCGCCGAAGTGACATCCCCTCCAGGCAGCGGAGGAGATAAAAATGACTCTTGATCACAGACATGTTGTAATCCCTCCCGTGCTGTATCACGACTGGCCTGTGAAATACCTCCCTGCCCTGACCCGTCGTCCAAATTTGGGTAGAGACCGAGGAGCCGGTTCAAGCGAGGCAGCTGGCCGCTAACACCCATTGTCATCTGTCCTCCCATAAAGAAACAAGTTGCTGCTGCCACAAACAAAGAAACCACGGCACGCGTAACACGACTTTGTCTTCACGGTATCTTCCAAACCAAGTTTAAGGTCATATCAACAATATTATCGTGGAGTGTGTCCACCACTTTGTTTCCATAGTAACGTCACTCTAATTTTCAATCGAGTTATTTATGATCTGATTCCATGTTTCGGCATCCTTTAGAGGGCCAAAGGTAAAGAATGTCTTTCTAAAAACACGTTTCTATTTGGAGTCAGTCATGCAAACATAAGTGGAAGGAAAGTCGAACCTAATTGGCGATGCTGCTTCTTTTTCTTTAATGATCACATAATCACCAGCCGTATCAGTTTTGTGGCAGGTGTGGGTTAGCATTTGTTTTTGTTGTTTACTTCGAATGGGACAAACACGGACGTGCATCTTTTCTTCCCGTAGACTGCGGATATGCTGATGCTGTTTTGTGTAGGAAAGCAGCAGCTAAGGGTAAATAAATGCTGACTGGAGTATAGAAATCTTGGATACAGAGATTTTGCAAAAATGAGCATCATGAAGATTACACATTTTTTCTTGTCATAAGATTAGCTACATTTCATGCACTGTTTCTTCATGTTATAATGGATTTCTTTTACTACTGGCGGGTATTTGACTGTTCGTCGTTCAACCATAGCCAGTTATGTAGACCAATTTACCGACCCACGATGAGATGAGACGATGATGGAGATTTGTTAGGATTCCATAGGGGAACAGGAGCTCCCGGAGAAAACCATAGTGTTACCTGCACCAAAAGATTGCCCATCACAAGTTACAAATAATGAGTACGCCGGGGATAAAAACCCGGGTCCATGGGATCATAAGACAAGCTTCCTAGTCACTAGATTACCATGGCGGCTATAATTGGAATATGCCTCTTGTTTTGTTTCCTGTGAGGGTGTGGCACCAAGACCAACAATGACCAGTTCTGAGGATGACCCATAATGGGTCGAAACATGTAAACCAGGTACGAAGAGTTTAACACAAGAAAGTCATATAGTACATATTCCGAAGTGATACAGTGTTAAAAGTTGTATAATCAAGATGAATATTACAGTTTATAGTTTGTTTTCCTGAACTATTATCCGATAGACATAGGCGTTACATAATTTATTTCGTAATCAAATAAGATAAACTTTCGTTTCAAGAAAACATTCTTAGTAGTCCCAAATGTAAGAAATGTAACTTCGTTTACAAACTGTAGGCCTATGGTCGATGTACTTATCTAATTTTGAAGAAATTCACCACTATACCCATTTGTCATATTTATAACAGTAGTTTCTACTGTATTGAGCTAAGGAATGTGGACCCCTGTTTTCAAAAACCAATCTACGGGCCCCCCTTTTTAATTTGATTTATGTATGGTAGTTACAAGTTAGGCATATCAATGCGAAGCAAATTTTAAAAAATGTGATTTAGTTAGAAAAAATATACAAATTTATTTATACTGAATTCCATCACAAGTGAATAAAATAACATGTCCAGCAGTTACTCAACCTAAATAATATGTTCGGAGAAATCATGCACAAGTGAAACAAACAAGCAGAAATTGCAAAATGGCTGCACTTCTGCACAAGTGTACCACTGCAAACCTGAGCCCAGCATTGATGCACGCTTTGTCTCGGACTAGCATATCGTCCCCTTCATCATGTCTGCTCGGATCAATCGCCAACGTGTTGCACATTTGCCTCCGTAACGATCTCAATACTTGTTCACCCTTCACAGAACTTCTGCATCCAATTGTAAACAGCTTGACGTGATAGAAATTCAGGAGAAATTTCTATACATAGACGGACGGACTGACAACACATCCGAAACTATTTGGATATCAGAAATGTCGAAAACGAAACGACTATTTCCGCTAGTGGAAATGATTGATTGAATTGTTGATCGATCGACTGATATGGAACATTTATAAAATGCTGGCAGCTATGTCCGCTGGTGAAAATTATTAATTAATTGATTCATGGACTTACTGATAAGAAAAATTTCTAAAATGCTGGCAGGTTCTCACTGATTTTTTTGTACTTCCTCCAAACTACTGTCCGTCCGAGTTGTTATGTCGCAGGGTCGTTGAAACTGGGAAAATCATGTTACAGTTACTTATTGAACGGGGACCCATTGTTAAATTATTTTACATACATTTCCAATTTGTACAGCAAATATTTTCAGGAAAGACCCCAACAACCTAGCCACTAGCCTTTATAGAGGGGCCAGCAGAAACGGGTGGGAGAAACCGGAATGCGACATAACCACTCGGACGGACAGTACAGTGTTTACATATATGGCGTATCAATAATGCTGACAAGTGTAGACCCTATCTATTCGTTCAAAAATGCTGAAATCGATTTTTACGTAGTAGTAGCAGCAGTAGTTTTTTAAATTGGTTATTTAACGACGCTGTATCAACTACGAGGTCATTTAGCGTCGATGAGATTGGTGATAGCGAAATGGTATATGGCGAGATTAGGCCGAGGATTCGCCGTAGATTACCTGGCATTCACCTTACGGTAGGGGAAAACCTCGGAAAAACCCAACCAGGTAATCAGCCTAAGCGGGGACCGAACCCGTGCCCGAACGCAACTTCAGACCGGAAGGAAAGCGCCTTAACCGATTGAGCCACGCCGGGAGCTCAGTAGTAGTAGTAGTAAGAGCGTATGGGTGAATCTAAAAATGCATAGGCTATTATAGAATGTTAGTTGGAAGACCTAAGGGAAAAAGACCTTTGGGAAGGCCAAGACGTAGATGGGAGGATAATATGAAAATGGATTTGAGGGAGGTGGGATATGATGCTAAGAACTGGATTAATCCTGCTCAGAATAGGAACTGATGGCGGGCTTATGTGAGGGCGGCAATGAACCTCCGGGTTCCTTAAAAGCCATTTGTAAGTAAGTAGTAGTAGTAGTAGTAGTAGTAGTGGTAGTGGCAGTAGTAGTAGTAGTAGTAGTAGTAGTAGTAGTAGTGGTGGTAGTGATGGTGGTAATAGTGGTGGTGGTGGTAGTAGTAGTAGTGGTAGTACTACTACTACCACTACTACTACTACCACCACCACCACTATTACCACCATCACTACTATAGTAGTACTATAGTAGTAGTTGGTAGTAGTAACTTAGTAGTAGTTGTAGGAGTAGAAATAGTAGTGTAGTAGTAGTGGTAGTAGTATAGTATTAGTTGGTAGTAGTAGCTTAGTAGTAGTTGTAGGAGTAGCAATAGTAGTGTAGTAGTAGTGGTAGTTGTAGTATAGTATTAGTTGGTAGTAGTAGCTTAGTAGTAGTTGTAGGAGTAGCAATAGTAGTGTAGTAGTAGTGGTAGTAGTAGTGGTAGTAGTAGTATAGTAGTAGTTGGTAGTAGTAGCTTAGTAGTAGTTGTAGGAGTAGCAATAGTAGTGTAGTAGTAGTGGTAGTAGTAGTAGGCCTATAGTAGTAGTTGGTAGCAGTAGCTTAGTAGTAGTTGTAGTATTAGCAGTAGTAGTAGTAGTAGTAGTAGTAGTAGTAGTAGTAGAGTAGTGGTAGTAGTAGCCTAGTAGTAATAGTAGTAGTTGTAGTAGCAGCAGTATATTATTCAATGATTTCTTAAATTACGATATTATTCAATATCAAAATTGAACGTGGGAAATAATCACAACAGACTTTGCCTGGAGCACTGACAGAAACGTGATTCTTTCGCACACAACAAGTGTAAGATATAGGATCCACAGCTTTACTTCCCTCCCGAAGCCACGTTCAGATTTTCATCGCCTTTGAAATCCTTCTCCCTCTACGAAATTCGAACCGCGAACCTCTTATCCAACGGTTAAACAACTGGGGACGAAGCGTTCATTTGGAATTACAAAATTTTAGACGGAGAATTCTGTCGTCAATTTGCAAAAGGGGACATGTCCAAAATGACAAAGTGCTGAGAAATCGGAAAAAAAAAAAAAAAAAAGCCATAGCACACTTCAAACAATTAAAATTTTCATAGATCCTGAAAGTATATATCCATAGTGATCTAATTAGGAAAAAATATAAGAATGTTTTAATTTGTTAACTTACAGTTTTTTCGATTTTCCAACACTTTGTTATTTTGGACATGTCCCCTTCTGCAAATCGAAGACAGAATTAATAATTTAATTGTAATAATTTATGTTTCGTATTATTTTTGCGTTTTGAAAACAGTTGACTATTTCCATTTTTTACCCTTGCTCATTTTAGATTAAAATGGATACTTAGGATGAAGGGGTCCAGCCGGATCTGTTTTGTGTGACCAGTGATATCCGGGTTCACTCCCTGAGGGGTTGGCTGAAGTGTCCACTCGACAAGCCAATACCGTGGCCTACATTGACCTTCGTATTCATTACCGACACTTGGCTTCCTGCTCGCCGCCTTCGCTGTCGTGGTCAACGGTGAAAAGCCCGCGGAATCCGACCTGCCACACCTCCGTGTCCAAAGTCTAACTCGAACCTGCATTCGTCCTGCCCTCACGATGTACATTAACAATCTACTGTCCCCTACGAACAAATATTGCACAAATTACTAGAGTTAAGAAAATGTTCTCACAAGTTAGAACATGAAAAAAAAAAAAAAATTTCTTTATTTTATGTCTTTATTTATTTTTTATTTATCTACTTATTTTTTTATTTATTTCATTATTTTTATTTCTTTCTTTGCCTTTTTATTTATTTCTTTATTTCTTTGTTTCTCTATATTTTATTTCTTTATTTTTATTTTATTTCCATAATTCTTATTTATTTCTCAGCGAGATGATATTTGACGAGACGAGGCCGAGGATTCGCCATGGATTACCTGACATTTGCCTTATGGTTGTGGAAAACTTCGGAAACATTCCAACCAGGTAATCAGCCCAAGCGGGAATCGAACCCGCGCCCGAACGCAACTCCGGATCGGCAGGCAAGCGCCTTAGTCGATTGAGCTACGCCGGTGGTTATTTCCTTGTATCTTTCTTTATTTTCGTGATTCTTTCTTCATTTCGTTATATCTTTCTTTATTTCTATCTAAGCTTATAATTTCTTCTTTATTTCCTTTTAGACTACCTTTCTTTATTTCCGTGGTTCTTTCTTTATATCTTTCTTTATTTCTATCTATAATTTCTTCTTTATTTCATTATAGACTACCTTTATTTATTTTCTTATATCTTGATTTCCATAATTTCTTCTTTATTTCCTTAATTCTCTCTTCATTTCCCTCTTTCTTTCTTTATTTCCTTATATCTTTGTTCATTTCCGTAGTTTTTTCTTTATATTCTTATTTCTGTGATTCTTTCATTATTTCATTCTATATTTATTTCTTTACTTCTTTATTTACTTAGCTCTTTATTTATTTGCTTACTTCTTTATTTCTTTCTTTACTGCTTTATTTATTCAATCATTCATTCATTTCCTTACATATTCTTATTTGTCTATTTACTTATTTCTACTTTATTTAATTATTTATTTGCTTATTTAGTTATTTATTTGTTCACTTCTTTATTTATTTATTTATTTATTTATTTATTCATTGATATATATATATATTAATTCTTCACTTTTTTATTTACTTTTAACATACCGTAATTTTTTTACTCAGTAAACAATAAGGTTTCGAAAATTAATTCAAAATTCTGTGTTACTCAAAATCGACGACAAAGATTTCTTGTTAGGATTGTGAGTATGTTCACGCGTTTCAAAGTCTTACTAATAAATGGTTTGTAATTTTTACGTAAGACTTATGCAGAGATGGGGCAGAAAACTTTACTAATAAACCATACATACGCGATGGATGTATAAGTTGTGTGTAACTACACATGGGAATTGTTTTGCAGTAGTTATACAATGAAACACCCTGTTATGCGTTGTATATAGAGAAAAAAAAGTGATCGCCTCTAACAGCTGTTCGTATCGATTGTCATTTTATGACGACGATTGCTTTGTAACCACAGAACAACAAAACAAACAGCACAGAATAATTAGAGTAATATTGCTGTAGTTGTACTCTTTGATCAAAATATAACGTGGTAATCAATCAGGCCCAGTTGTAATATCGATACTTAGAGCGGCCCACTAGCGCACACTATCGGATGCAATACAGAATCTCAGTTATTCTATCACCTTTCGTAATAAAATAATGACGAAACTATGACGTAGTTCTGTAACAGTTGTGTTGTTATACACGACGTACAGTATATAGTGATTATTGGTCAGGAATTTATACACGACTTATAAACGAGCTCTTCACTGTATAAGACAATTTTTATTATTAAGAACATTAGTCATTAAAATAATTGTAATATTGGGAATGGATAATTCGTAGATATTACAAAAGTGTATAGCATTTCTAGATGGAACTGTTCTAAATCGAACTAATTGAAAGAATTAGAGTCAGAGGTAAGAAATTAGGTCTAAATCGTTTATGGAAAGAAGTAGGGATTCTGAATGCCAAGATCATTGGAAAAACTATAGAAGATAGAGAATACGAAACTTCAAGACAGGATATTTTAGTAGCATAACGAACTCGGATTTTTCACCTTCGTTATCATTATCATCATCTTCATCTTCATCTTCATAAACTAGTTCAAGCTTTGGACCTAGAGATCCGTTGCTGTCTTCGTGGTTTTTACCAATTGAGACTTAAATGTAATAAAATAGTTCCCAGGATAGACTATGGCCAGGCAAGTCCAGCGGTGGGGCTGCCACCTCAAACCTCTGGACAGGCACAGTATGGAATTTCCTCCATACAGAAGTAACAGTTATACCGCTGTGTTTTCGGTCCCCAGAGCCTCGTTTGTAAAAAGCAGGTTGCACCACGGGAAGGTGAGGATGGGACGAGGTACTGCTCGCTTCCGTATCTCAAGTCACACTGATATCAGCCAATCGTAGTCATGTTTATTTCAAGTATTTATCAGTTCACTATGTATAATATAAACACAACGCTGTCAGTGGACGAAAAAAATATAGGCCTAATAAAACACGAAAATTACGAGATACATTTGTGGGAATAACAGTGAAAATTTCAAACATGTCCAAGAAATTGGGAGCAAAATATCATCACAACCGGCGAAATGCACTAAGAGGGTACAACGATTTAGAAAAGACCACGTAGGCCTATATCCGAAACCGAACGAAAATGAGAGTGTAAGGCCCAGTTGAAGGCTGTCAGTGAGAATGGAAATTCCCTTCAATGTATAGTGAAACAAAGGTTTTGTAAATATAAGTGGCTTTCACATGAAGAGATATTCAGATGTTTCTGTTGTAATTCAGATTTTTGTAGTTATTGTTTTGTTTTTGTTGCTAGCAATAGAGTAACTAAATGAAGAACACGATCTATTTAATTACATCTAGTAGCAAAGCTATGCTCCGGAAACTTTTTTAAAGTTGTGCAAAATTTCAGGAAACATTATATGTAATTAAAATAAAATTGTAGAGCTCTCTGATCTTCAATTATTTTGTAACGTAGATAGCTCCTTCACACACCATGGGAAATTAATTGTTCCGTTGTTGAATTTTGAAATGTCGATGGTTGGCTTAAAATACAATAAGTGACGTCTTGTATTCTAATCGGCGCGGCGCATGTGACATAAAAGGAACATAAAGGAAACTTAGGAATTTAGAGTAAAGATATAGTCTAAAGTTATTATTAATGAAGTAGATGACGTGAAAATTAACTGAAAAATTACATATGTTAACTTTCATTAATTTAGTGTAAGGAAAATTTTACAAACAATATAGTCTACTATCCTTGAATTAGTGAAATCCATAAAATAGTGATAGTACTAATTTCAAACCAATATTTTTCTACTTAATTTTCCATATTTACATAATCTACTAGGCTACTATTAATTGGTTGTTTCTTAAACACTGTAATTGACTCCAGAAATATATCTGGATGATCCATTTGGTAATCGACCGCCACGCTGTATATATGCTATCGGTAGGCAAGCCAGTATAAGCTGGCAACGCAAGCTTCAAATTCTCGCTAATGCAAAGCAAGATCAAATGACTTTGTAACTAATTATTAAATACAAACATTTTAAGGTGTATGTACTTACCATAAGTAGATAAGTAGATGCTGAATGTGTAGATCTCCTTGTTCCAGACATTTCTGGTATCTGCTGATAAAACCAAGCACCGCTTGCTGTAGTTTCACTTGAGAAATGGCTCGGGCCTACACCTCCACCATGCGCTCACAATGTCTGTCTTCTGTTCAGGATCACCAAGTCGTAGTTTTTGCGTCATAGTCATATTACATGATTTATCTTTAATCACTTTGTAGTTCTTTCCACAGAACTATACGAAACACTCTGTATTGCGAATAGATTTGGTAGGGGAATTTTTCACTTAAAAACAATGTCACCCAAAGTCTCTTCGGTTAGTAATCTTCACTCTTTTTGAGAATTGTTTTGTCTTTAGCGCTTCCCGTTATATTATTGCATGTCGTGGAACGCTGTGAAACTCTAACGCAGGGTAAGTGAACTCGGAATCGTCTCTGAATTTCGTGTTCCAACACATTTCAATCACATACGGAAACGTTTGTAGAACAGAGTACTCAAATTAATTTTTTCACTTTGTTCAAAATTCACTTAAACACAAAGAAAAGCTAGAAACACTCAAGTCTTGACCACACGAAAACACGTTATATTGAATAGCCCTTGGCTTGTGTTCGTACAGACCGACCTTGTCCTGGCCGTTAATGTCAGTCATTGTTATATGCGGTCGATTGCAGACTGGATCACTCATCAGTACTTATTAGGTTTCCTATAATCAAACAAAACACATAAATGTATAATACATTATTTTAGATAAAATTAAAATAAGTTAATGAAAATGATGTACGGAAAGAAAATGAGTATCACGAAATATGCACTCACATTATTATCATTCTAAGTTTAATTATTTCGCAAAAATTCAATTCTTACAGGCCTCGTGTTATAAATAATACCATTTTATAGTTTATTTTATTGAACTATTATTCCTACTCTATCCTAAAATCAAATTTAATGATGAAATGGAATAAGAAAGAAATAGCAAGTAAAATGAAGAGTGCTGGAGGACTAGAATTTATATTGTTGAGAATACGGGAGAACCCCGAGAAAAATACTAATTCCAATATTTCCTACAAGTACCACTCCAGTCATCACCGGGGATCGATCCGGATTTCGTCGAATCATAAACCGCGTTCTAACAGAATTACTAAAAGCGTATAAGCAGGTTAAACACTTTAGTTTAGTCAATTACCCAAAGACAGATTGAAACATCATAAGTGACATTAATAAGGCATCACTAATGAGGCAACTAAGCCAGGGGATAATGGGTTAGGGTGGCCAGATCCTTTTCCCCTCCATTGCATACTTCGCTCACTAGTAACATATTACATTGATCAGACTTAAGAAGCAGGTCATATAGTAAACAATAATCTAGTTAAATTAGAATATAAGTTACACCAATCCGCCTATTGTAGCACATGATATGCCTTCACCAATGACTAGGAGGTATGTCCTTAAAGTATTACGGAGCGAGTCGAACCTAAGTTACCGATATTCTTACCGAGTCATGAGATTGTTTTTTGACGGGCAGTGCATTGGGTTTTCCCGGTTAGCTGTTTCCTCTAAGCTCGGTGCAGGACATAATTATTTGCACTAAACAGGCGACACAATTTTGCTGGCACTTTGCACTGTGAATCTCTGCTAATGAGTTTTGTGAACTATATTGAGAAATACGTATTTACAACTCTAATTAGATACAGAGTGCACTAATCCATTTTTATTGCTGAAACATATCCACTGACGAAGAAGTCGTTCCAGTTGTGTTTTTGCACGTTTCGGCGGCAGTTTCTAGAGACTACACAACCATTGAAACATTGTGTTAAATTAGTATTAAATAAGTGACGAAAAACAGGTTCCAACTTGTATTTCTTCAGTAGACACGTTTAAATGTGGAAAATGCGTTATTGTAATGTGAATGTAACTATGATTGAAAATGCGTTCCGGTACGTCTTTCTCATTGTAGTTCAGACAACTCACTAACGGAGATCTTTAATGAAAAGTGTCATCAAAATTGTGTCGCCGGTTTAAGGCAAACAATAAAATGAACAAGAAAAGCCCACGCATTATGTCCTGTCCTGGGTTGAGGAGAAACAACTATGCTAACCGGGAAAACCCAAAGCGATGCCCGTCAAAAAGCAACTTCGTTGTCGGTAAGATTGCCGGTAACTTAGGTTTGATTCGCTCTATAGTAAAACAATAATTTACTCTTTATTTAAGGGTTGACTTACTTGTTACATCTTACAGTTTGTGCCGGCAGGTATAGGCCTACTTATTTTACAGTATCTAGTTATCTGTGTGCAAATTTTCAAAGAGTGTTTCAACCTAATATGGTGGATGGTTATTTTACAGAAAATTAATTTCATGGTCAAGTGTAAGTTCATAAGTTGAGTACTGTATTATTTGGAAGCACCTCGTAATTTGCATAGCAGATCTCAGCCGCATGTGCATACCAAACTGACCTATATCTCTAGCCAACAAAGCGCAGAGTGAAACAAGAGCACAATCAATCAGGTATATTTAATGTCTCTGCGTGGCTAAATGCGTTAGACGTGTCAAGAAGCAGATGGGATTACCTTGTAAGGAAAGCAGATGTTGTCTAAATCGGAGCTCCCAAAATTACAGGGCGGCACCCCCATTAAGTTCGTGTGGGCGAAGCCATCTAGCCGAATGTTTTGACTGCGTTCTGTTATATACAATTTACATTCATTACACTCGTATCACAGTAACATGAACAAATTCTCAGCTGTGTGCCACTGAACATTTCACTCTAACGCTTCATCGAACTAATTGTTCCCACATGAATTGATTTCATATCTGAACACTATTTCTTTTTTTGTAATGAATTAACTATGCATCACGTAATTTGAGTTCGAATTTAACTGTGTCTGTGAATTTGAGATTATTAGAAAAGATTATGGAAGAACAAAACATTAAAGTACCGTCAACTGGGGTTACTTTACACACTTTTTTTGCTTATTCGTTAAAATAATTGAAGATTATCAAGTTAGATACACAAATTAATTTTTATATGAATGTTCCTGATTAATTTGAGTAAATTTAAAAATATAGTGGTTGTACATATGCATTATGACACACTTGTAGATAAATAATCACGTGTGTAAAGATGCCCCGTTTATGGGGTTACTTTACACACATATTTACTTTGCCTTATAATCGAGTATTCTGTTCAATATGGTCCAACATTGCACTGTTTTAAGTACTGGGATTGGAAAGGTAAAACATTTCTGAACAATATGATGTGTTTCGCAATTTATTAGCCCACTACAGTTAGCACAGTGGGAACAAAATATATTGGTAAATTCCTGAAAATGAAATATTTTATATAAAAGTAAAGAAATGTAACAACAGTACAATAAATGGTTATATGCTGTTCATGAATGTGCTGCTACATTATGATTTTCCTGGGGAGGTGCTGTAGGAAGCCTTTTCAGAACCTGGTGACGGTCCAACGGTTGAGGGATAGCGTCATGCTAACCACATGTCTATACTGCTACCTACTAGTTGCAGTAACAGATTCAACTGGCATTGATCCTTCAGAGCTGAAGTGCCACGGATTATTTAAAATGATAATAATAAATAATAATAATAATAATAATAATAATAATAATAATAATAATAATAATAATAATAATAATAATAATAATAATAATAATCTACAAGTAACGACCTTGTCTGTTTGAAAGTCATTTATTTTCCCCTATCATTGACGGAAATCGATCCTACCACCATTAATAGTGACATTATACATCATATTAAAAAGAATTTTTATTTTTAATTAGTGTCCATAAACACTTCACATCTGTGTAAAGTTGCCCCGTTCAGAGGTACATTAGGCTATCATTCTTGTTTTCCCTCTTGCAGGGTAGCACATGTAACGAAAAACTGGTCAGGCAGTCATTTCCCGCGTCCGAAAGCTTCATAATTTCATACAATACTAGTCACAATTGAATGTATGAACTGAACTATTCAGTACAATACAAAGTTTTTACACATAGAAAAAAGATTAAAAATACTTGCTTCGTGAAATTCATCAGCAACAATGGTGTATAGGCCTAACAGCTTTAATAATGGCACACACTTCAGACTACTGCACACATGTGCTGTTGTCACACAGAATCAGTTCCACGGAGTTGCTACACGTTGTCTCTAATGTGCTGCCATCTAAACATTTTTTCTAGAAATGTGTAAAGTTACCCCCCTTGTGTAAAGAATACCCGGTTGACGGTAGCAGAAATTATACTTTAAAGGTACTTAAAATATTACATCATATAATAGTATAAATAATCTACATATACAGAGAGTTTCAGAAATAATTTGAGAAACCTTGAAGGCATGTTCCTCACACCAAAACAAAAAAAAAAAAGTTCATATAAACATATGTCCGAAAATCCTTAGTTTCTTGGTTATTAATGACAGAACATAATGAAACAGCTGTTAGATACTGTCAGCTTGGTAGCAAGTGTTGCAACTTTAATCAATTCAGAAACCAGAGTGCTGCATTGGAGTTAAATCGCTCGCTTGAACTCGGTCGAGTGTCGCACCCTCGAGTGATACGCTCCTAATAAATAGAAGCACAGTACAAGGTCATCTCACCGACATGTCTTATCTTGTATGGAAGGCGACAGATAAGATACAGATATGTTTTGCTCACACGGTAAAAATAAGGCTTTATTTTCTGCGTTTAGGACAAACGTTTAATAGAACAGTCAATGGAACGTACCAAAACAGGAACATGAAGTTATAAATGAAATAGTATGAAAAACTTCGATATACAGTTATTATTGCTAATTAATAATTATTCAATATTTGATTTACCACATATATAATATGATAGGTCCATACATAGTGTTCCGACTATATACTGCGACAATGTAGAAACGTTTTACAAAATATTATTGATATAACAGTAGATTAATAACAATATTAGTACAGAGATAACGTCACAGAAAATATAATAAAACGAATAATCAAGCTGTACAACTGTTACAGACGCAAAGATTGATACACTAATTATTAGAGATTATTATTATTATTATTATTATTATTATTATTATTATTATTATTATTATTATTACTAGAAAACTTGATATAGTTCTTGCATTATCGTGATTGTGTTCTCCGTTTATAATAATTACATTTACATCCAATAACATCTATCAGATGTGGCAAAAACAAAATCACTCCTGTGTGGAGAAAAAAACCATTTACCTACAACATTTATATTACATTTTAAAGCAAGTTTTGTAGTTGTACTATGAAGAGGTTAGTTAAACACTGCAAAGTTTTGAAATGATAAACATACAGTATGATGTTACTACACAGTTCATCACTGTAACAAGAACGAATGTCTAATGCTCGGTTTATACCGTTCGAGGATTTATCGCTCGTGACAATTTTACCCATCATGCAAGTTCGCTACCTATCGGATTATGCTATGACCTACTTGGCGCTCGAGCGAAAACGTCCGATACAGACCTCTGTCAGAAACTCATAACAAATGTTCAAAATGTTCTCCTGTAGTAAACAAGTCTTCTTGGCAACACATAGCCATCTAGGATACAATGGGTGCATCGCCAGACTTGTATCGATAACATCATTCGATTATCTAACAAAATGAATATTATTATCGGTTACTAACTTAAGTTAAGTTGTTGGATTTACCTCGAAACGCGTTGAACGTATACTTTCATTGTTATGAGTTACTGAATATTGATTGAGGTTGCAACACTTGCTACCAAGCTGACAATATCTAGCAGATGTTTCATTATGTTCTTTCATTAATAGCTAAAAAAACTAAGGATTTTCGGACATATGTTTATATGAACATTTTTTCTTGTTTTGTTGTGAGGAACATGCCCCCAAGGTTTGTCAAAGTATTTCTGAAACACCCTGTACAAGAAATTAAAAATAATAATTGCTATCTAGTTAGAGTGAGTTGAGTTGACTCGACTCATGATGAACAGTTTAGAGAAAAGACTCCGTTAAACAATTTGTCTTTGTTATTCTTCGTTCTTACATCCCACAAATATTCAACGATTAGTTTATGTAGGTTTGGCTCAATCTGTCATTCAATATGAATATTAGGATAGGGAAGAACAACAAAATTCATATTTTCTCCACTAATATTGCCTCTAAAACGGATAATTAAAATTTTCTTAAAGAAACCAATTGATTATCAAACAAATCTGATTTATTCCTATTTTAATGTTTTTTTTTTTTTTTCAAATTTAACAAAGACGTAAATATATCATCAAAAACATAAAGAAGAATGCCATGTTTATTCTACCAGAAGAAATTTGAAATGTCCTTTAGCTGAACATAAATGTTACACAAACACTGGACTAAATCACAGCCAGAGTTACGGGCCAAGGTTGTGGAACTCGATATTGATAATAAATTTAGATCTGGATAATTTTAATTTTGATAAATATAAGAATATAATTTAAAAAATTGCTCAATAACTATTTTTTTCTTACTGCCACTAAAAATAGTTTTATGTGGAAAGCTATTGATTGAATTTTCAATATAATCAGTCAGTTTAAGAGAGTAGTGTAGGTCTATTATAATACATGATTGAAATAATTATAGTTTCGTCTTTAAAATGTGCAGAAATTTGATCCGAACAAAATGTAACATTTTAAAATTCCTTTTCAGAACGAAATGGCTTTTAAAGAAGTCGGGGGTTCATTGCCGCCCTCACATAAGCCTGCCAGCGGCCCCTATCCTGAGCAAGATTAATTCAGTTCCTACCATCACATCCCAACTCCTTCCAATACATTTTAATATTACCCTCCCATCTACGTCTTGGCCTTCTCAAAGGTCTTTTTCCCTCATGTCTTCCAACTAACACTCTGAGTATTTCTGGATTCACCTATATGTGCTACATGCCCTGCCCATCTCAAACGTCTGATTTAATGTTCCTAAGTATGTTATGTAAAAAATGCAATGCGTGCAGTTCTGTGTTGTGTAACTTTCTCCATTCTCCTGTAACCTCATTCCTCCTGGCCCTAAACATTTTTGTAAGCACCTTATTCCCGAATGTCCTTAACCTCTGTTGCTCTGTCAAAGTGAGAGTCCAAGTTTAACAGTCATACAGAAAAACCGGTAATGTAACTGTTTTATAAATTCTAACTTTCAGCTTTTTTGAGAGCAGGCTGGATGACAAAAGCTTCCCAACCGAATAATAACAGGCATTTCCCATATTAATTCTGCATTTAATTTCCTCCCGAGTGTCACTTATATTTGTTACTGTTACTCCAAGTTATTTGAACTTTTCCACCTTTCGAAAGGATAAATTTCCAATTTTTATATTTCCATTTCGTAATATATTCTGGTCACTGGACATAATCATATACTTCGTTTTTACCTGGTTTATTTCCAAACCTATCTCCTTACTTGCTTCAAGTAAAATTCTCGTGTTTTCCCTATTTGTTTGTGGACGTAAGACTGTACACGCCCACTAAAATTCCTCATAAAGCAAAATAACGGCAGTTTGTATTTATCAGACATTAGCATATAATCTTTGCCAGTCACATACCATATCAAGACAGGAAGCTATTTTTGAAGTCAGTGTCCATCACGTAATTCCGTTTTTTATTTTTTTATTTAGTTTTTTACCTTGATATATGAACATGTTGACGCAGTTCGGAATTACTGGAGAGAAGTTACACAACTTTTGGAACTAAACACTTACGTGATCGCTAAAGATAGCAAGTCCACGCTATCTCTCTTAACGAATCTCGACATACAAAGAACAATGCAAGTCCACAGGACTAAATCCGTAGCAACATAATTGAGAGAAAACTTACGCTCTTTGCAATAAAATATTTATTTATTTACTCATTTACTTATTTATTTACTTATTTATTTACTTATTTACTTATTTATTTATTTCTCTCTCTGCCTGTCTACCTACCTAATTATCTATTTATTTTCTTGTTTGTTTGTTTATTCATTTATTTATTTGTTTATTTATTTATTCTGATAGAGCTAAGGCCATGGGGCTTACTTGGTTAAAGGAAAATTAGCTTAGGTCAGATTAGGTTATGTTAGGTAAAGTACGAGTACGTAGAAACAATTTTAAACTGTTCACTACTCACTATTGGTTCATTGTCGATATGACACAATAGACCAATAGTGAGTAAAGTATCTGGCACAGCCTAGGTGCTGAGAGAAAACAAGCTAAATAGTTCTATTGTATTTTATAATTAGGCCTACAGTTTAGTTTATTTTGTGTTATAGTAGGTTGCATTCAATACAATCACAAAATAGGCCTAGGTCCTCAGTAAAGAGTTAAATAATCAATCACCTACATTATGATTTAAGCCTATTGGTCCGTCTCTCCTCAAATCAAAATTGATTCCACAATGACTGCGTGGATTCTTGAGCAGGTCAGCGAATAAGTGGAAAGATAAGAAGACATTAATAATCTCATATTTACATAGTTAAGAGGGCGAATTATTTTTTGCGTGGGCGGTAAAGAGGCATGAAAAATCACACCATTTCTTAGGACAGTGTGTGAATCCTCCTTGTGTGAGAAGTTGAGAAAATCCGTGAAAGTTATGATGTGAAAAATCATATACTACAAAGATTAGTACGTAAATTCTTGTGTAAGCAGATAAATATAAGATTAAGGAATATGAAAAATCGTAATATAGTTAAATAGATGAGTAAGTGAATTCTTGTGTAAGCAGATGAACGGTTCAGTGGAAGATAAAGTGACGTGGAAAATTCTACAGCCTATGTAGCTGTGAGTGAGTGTCATTTTGTGTAAGCATATGAATGAACGGATTTGAAGATAAAGACGCGTGGAAAATCTACACGTAGGTACATAGATGAATAAGTGAATTCTTGTGTAAGCATATAGGTAAGCGAATTAATGGAAGATAAAGAGTAGTAAAAAATCCTATACATAGCTACAGAGATTAATGAGTGAATTCTTGTGTAAGTAGATGAGCGAATGTGTGAATGATAAAGAGACATGAAAAATCCTTACGTAAGTCCAGAGATATGTGAGTGAATTTTTGGTAAGCAGATGAGTGAAGAGATGGAAGGTAAAGAGTCGTGAAAAATCGTATACGTAGCTGCATTAATGAGTGGGTGAATTATTTCGTGAGTAAAGGCTGGTTCACAATAAACCGGGAACGGAAACGACAACGGGAACGAGAACGGAAATATTGTTAAAACAAATGTATTTGAATGTGAGCATTCATTATAGTTAGTTGTGAATGCTCACATTTAAATGCATTTATTTTAACATTATTTCCGTTCTCGTTCTCGTTGTCGTTTCAGTTCCCGGTTTATTGTGAACCAGCCTTAAATGAGCGAATGGATGCAAGATAAAGAATCGTGAAAAATCATACACTACACAGATGAGTGGGTGATTTTTTTTTCGCAAGCAGATGAGTGAATGAATGTAAGATAAAGGATATGAAAAATCATAAGCTAAATATATTAGCGAGTGAATTTTTGTGTCAGCGGATGACCGAATGAATGCTAGATAAAGAGAGACAAAAAATTATATAATTACATACATACATGAGTGAGTGAATTCTTGCGTAAAGCAGAATAGTGAATGAGTGGGAGATAAGACGTGAAAAATAATACAGTATATGTATATAGATGTATGGGTGAATTCTTGTGTGAGCAGATGAATGGATGAGTGGAAGATAAGAGAATATTACATATAATTACACATATCATATCATACCATATCATAGAGTATATCATACAATATCATGTATCACATAATTACATAAAAAAGTAAATCCGTGGCGCTACAGCCAATGAAGGGCCAAGACCGATCAGCCGGCTGCTGTCCTCACGTCCACATGCCGAAGCAGAGGTGACGATCATCCAACCAGAATGGAGGTATCGTGTGGTTAGCATGATGATCTCCCCAGCCGTTATTTCTGGTTTGCGAAACCGAATTTTCGCTACTTATCGTAGCTCCCCAAGTGCATCACGATGCTGTGTGGGCACCAGTCCCATACACTGGCCGAAATTTGATGAGAAAATTTCTTCCCTCACGAGGACTCGAACCAGCGCGCATTTCGTAATGCGAGTCCTAGGCAGGATGCCTTAGACCACGACGCCACGGCGTGGGACACATAATTACATAGATAAGTAAATGAATTCTTGCGTATGCTGGTGAGTGAAAGAATAAAAGATAAGAAGACGTGGAAAATTACATAGTTACTTAATAGATGAGTATGTGAATTCTTGTGTGAGAAGATGAGCAAATGAGCGAAAGGTAGACATGAAAAATCCTAAGCTAGACAGGCATATGAGTGGTTTTTTTGAAA